>NC_059348.1:32552655-32575155 GCF_019703515.2 Myxocyprinus asiaticus
TTTCAGAGAATCTTCATGCGGTTTCATTTCCCATCCCTAGTTGAAAGTTTAAATAATGTACACAAACGCACATCTCCTTGGCCGTCAATAGAAAACGCAATTGCAAATACAATTTGAAAATAGTCCTGTATATCCTCCCATAGTTTCCTGTACTTTTCTACCCTCAGTATCGTCTTGCATCACCACTTACAAAAAGACTCCTCCGCCGGTCCCTCCCCACACCTCCACCAAGCCCTTCATCTCCATCACAGCCCAGAGCAGCACCGAGTCTGCGCAGGATGCTTACATGGACTGTCCCGTTACGCGGGGTGAGCCAGTCCTCCATTCCGGTCTGAGCAATTCCACTGAGAGCATTGACAGCATGAAAGCCCTGACGGCAGCCATCGAGGCAGCCAATGCTCAGATCCACGGCCCAGCCAGCCAGCACATCAGTAACAGCACTGTTACCATTAGCACCAGCCCCTCTCCACTTCCCCTGCCTCTGCCAGTACCCATAGCCATACCTGCCATGGATGACATCCGTAGGGATGTGCTCAGGAAGGGCAGATGCCTTTCTATTGGCATCCAGGTGAGTGAGATACAGGAAGATTTCCAGTTACTCTTTGAGATGTTATGCCAGAAAGCACATAAAAAAGGGGTCCAAAAAATATGAGACCCCTTATGAAAATGCTTCTTTTTCTGATAAATCAATAAAAAAAAGAAAAAAAAATGATCATATAGTATTACATATTATATTTGAAGTCATATTATTACCATAAAAAAAAATTGTGAAAAGTTAAATTGAAGAAATCCTGAATTTGATCATTTCTTAGCATTTGGTATGGTGCCCTTTTGCTTTAATGACAGCATGCACCGAACAAGTTTGTGCAAAACCTGATTATCCATGTTATCCCAGCATGATCTGAGAATGCACAGATTTTTGCTCATTACCCTGATTTTGCATTGAATGTAAACACCTTTACCAGCGTTTTTACAAACATATCCAATGTGCACAATTGTTGTGCACATACTGTTCATGTTTTGACAAAAACAGAATAATCTAATTATTTAAAATCTCATGTACACACAGGTATCCTATGTTGTTGGTTTTCTTGAGTAAGATGATTTTTTATTGATTAGTTATCAGGGTATTGCTGTGCATGTAAACATGCTGAGTGTCACAAAGTTGTTTACATTTCATTAGTAATTAAGCAAACCTTACAAATTTCTTAACATATTATGTAATTTGTAGAAATTAGTAGTTCATTTTAAGTTTTAATAATAATACAAAATAAAAAAAGATTTTCAATGTGGCCTCAGACTTTTGTATCAGTATGGAAGTTGCTGGTTTATAATGCAATGTGTTTAAACAGGTGGATGGGCCTGATGACCAGGAACAAGAGGATCAGTCCAAGTTTCAGTCAGTGGGAATTCAGGTTGAAGAGGAGCATGGGTAAGTCTAGGTTAATGTGTGTGTGTGTGCTGTTCGAAACAGCTGTTTCATGTGAGGACAGAAGCCGCCCAACTCACTTTTGCTTTGGCCTCCTGTATTAGTATGGTTTTGCATGGCAATTACCTGACGCGTCTGTTCCACTCTGCAGATGCAGACACCCTAAATACATGGACCAGTGATGGGTCATTTTGTTGACTCACTTGAGCTGCATATAAATGTTTCCAGACACCATAAAGCACAATTACAAAATGCCACCCTCACCTTCTTTTTAGCTTCCATTACTTTCGCTTGGCTTCTGTTTCATCTTATATAATTGACCATGAATGAAATGTGTATGATTCATGTGCATTATATAAAATATCAGTTTGATTAGTGCAGTCAGTGGATAGAAGTGCATATTGTTTCTTTCTGAATATTATTGTTGGTCCTCTACAGAGGTTGCATGGCATTCTGCATATGACGAGAGAGTGCATTAAAATCCAGGATTAAGAAACTCTGTATTAAGGAGACACTTTCACTTCACTGAACTTGTGGAGCAGAGACAGGATTATCCTAGTGTTCTAAAGCTGACATGCTATGGCTTTGTCTCAAATCTGCCTAGCTAGACAGTATTTAAGACATCTAAAGGTTGACTCAAATGGAAGACAATAGAATATGCTAAAATGCCTATTTTGGCCTAAATCTGTGGTTGCACTATACTGTATGTGTCTTGATAAAGCAACAGTGTTAGAATAACAGTTTCATCAACAATCAGTCATTTTAATAGGAAATAGTTCCATCTATAAACTATATTATATTATTTTATTTGATATTCATGTGTGCTTTATTATTTTAGGTTATACACCAACAGTGTGTGGTAAATGAGTTGTGTAGGTCGCTTGCCACTGTTTCTGTGGTGTATAAGTGGCTGTCAGTGAAGTTCATGCCTTGGAAGAGCATCTCAGAGCAATTACTTAAGAGGTGCAAATGTGGTCTATCTAGACAATGGCTCATGAAGTTAGTAGACAGCAAGTCAGCTAAAGTTTTGAGCCAATGGCTGTTGTTTATGGCACAAGTGTTACATTATTTGTTTTGTTTTTCAGAAGAACAGTCTCCAGAATTCTGCCTTGTTTCTGTTCTTGGATCACTACCAATGTGTTGTGCGCTCATGACAAATTGAAAGAAAACACTGGTTTTTGCATTGTGGTGTTTCGTATTATAGAAAATTAGCAGTTAAAAGCTTTCCTGTTTTCACTGCTAACATCACCCCTAATGTTTATTTTTTCCTTCCTTCCTTACTTTCTTTCTTCTCTATTTTTCTCTCAGTCACCGGCGGTTCAAGCGCTCTAACAGTGTAACAGCAGCAGTACAGGCTGATCTGGACACTCCAGACTATACACCAGCTGATTCTCCTGTCACAGATTTCCCCTCTTCAGGCTGCATGTCACGGCAGTACTCGCGCGATGCCGCCACCTCCACCGTCAGCATCCAGGGCTCAGGGAACCACTACCATGCCTGCACATCAGATGATTTTGAGGATGTTGGGTTTGACCCCTCCATCCTGCCCCCACCTGACCCGTGGATCGACAGCATGACGGAAGACCCCTTGGAGGTCGTGGGCCACTCAGTGTGCCAGCGTGATGGTCGCTGGTTCCTCAAGCTGCTGCAGGCGGAGACAGAGCGCATGGAGGGCTGGTGCAAGCAGATGGAGCAGGATGAGAGGGAAAACAAGCTACCTGATGACAGTGAGTGACTGATTTAACCATAATGCTGCCGTACAGACCGCAATGGACCCATTTTACAGACTGATGACACACTTCCACCTTATTTAGCCACGTAAATCTAACAAACTTTTTATATTTTCATTTTTTATATATAATTTAGTATACATTTATGGCATTATATTTGTTAAATTACCCTAGAATTAATTAATTAAAAACTAGTCAACACTGCAGCGAGGGTTTCAAATACAGCTGCTGAGGGAGTGACAGTAAATTTGGCATCTTTCTCACTTCTGATTGTCATAAATCATCTCTCTCTAATGTTTTCCTGTTTTGAAAAGTTGTGGAAACAGTACTGGAATTTTTCCTTTGCTGTTGGAGCAAATGGGAACGCAAAAAAAATATTTGCTACAGTTTTTCATTCTCTGCTATAGAAGTTTACCCGGCTATAGTTTACTACCGGTTTCCAAACTCAGCAATGTGAAAAGTGTCCCTAATCTCATAAAGAGCTAAAATAAAGAGGCCTTCTGACTTCTACTGGTCAACCAGTCTTAAATGTAAATCTGAAATAGCTTTTGAACAGTATGCTAGTCGTTTCTTGCCCATGATTGTCTTTAAAATGTCTTCTGCCCCCTGCTGGATATCCTAGATATAAAAAAATTTCCCTTAAATCTTGAGCATCAGATTTAAAGTGCCAATAAATCGGCTTGACGAGCGCAGTTTTCTTTCCTGTGTTGACAAATTTTCTATTGAAACAGTTTCAATCAAAAATTGAAGATGGGAGTTGAGACAGGAAATATCAAAGGGCTTGTCCCTTTTTTCAATAGCAAACAGTCTGTTTACGAGACAGTCGTGAATCGTGATTTTCTATTTGGTATTGCCAATCAGAAATAAGTGGTATTAGGGGGAAGGACATTCTTATTCTAGAAACCATTTGATTGGACCAAATTAATGAGTGCAGTATGAGTCATCAATATTTTTGGTCTGTATTCCTGCAAGAGAAAGATTGTACATTTTAAATGTGTATATCTGCTAAGTGAAGGTGTCAGAATTTAGCATAGCATATAGATGACCTCAAAGCTAACAGACATGGAGTAAAAGACACAAAACTGCAGTTTTAATTTAATGGGAAATGTTTTAGAAATCTTTGCGTCACACCCTTCATTTTAGCCAACATAACTCTAATAGTCATACTTCATCATAATCTTTGTTTTTAAGACTATCAAGCGGCAAAAGGAGTAGGATTCTTCATCTCCATTGCTCCCCCCTAGTGCAGTGGGTTGTGATGAGTGTATATTATGCTCACGTGTCTGTTTGTGTGTGTGCTGTTCAGTCCTGGGAAAGATCCGCAGTGCAGTGGGAAGTGCACAGCTGCTTATGTCTCAGAAGTTCCAGCAGTTCAGGGAGCTGTGTGAGGAGAATCTGGTGAGTACTGCTAACAATATTAACAGTAAAAGTCGTAAACAATTTATCTGACAGAAACATATCTTTGTGGCTGAGAATCCATGGAAAGGAAAGGAAACGTGGGTGATTTTCGCCTTGGTACAACAACAGTATTGACACACAAGGACACACACCACCCTGTTGAAACAGCTTAGATCAGTATGAACTATCATGCTGGTCCAGGCTGGTTTATGTAAGTTAGTGCTGGTTCTGTGCTGGTCTAGGTGGTGCAACAGCATAACAATTGTATTTCTGGTGAAGCTGGGTGAGGATGCTGGTCTTTTTAACAGGCCAACACTGTAGAAAACCGGCTTATGAGAAGAAATCATCAGTAGCATCATCCTCCCACAGTTAACACCATGTTTCATAGAGTTAAATGACACAGTATACAAATGATGACTGACAGGCTGAAAATTCCAAAACAAAATGATCATAGCATCAAAGTTATTGGCATAAAATGATCAGGAGAATACAGGATCTGTATCCTTTGAATTTAATGGGTATTAAACTGTCAATATCACATCTATCAAGGCCTATTTAGATGTTTAGGACAGTACAAATTTACATACATTACAAGATCATTAGTATAATCCTTCTCTCTTCCACTTTTTCTCTATTACCCGTTTTGACTCAACAGAACCCAAATGCTCACCCACGGCCAGTGGCTCAGGATCTGGCAGGGTTCTGGGACATGCTCCAGCTCTCCATTGAGAATATCAGCCTCAAGTTTGATGAGCTGCACCAACTCAAAGCCAACAACTGGAGGCCCCTCGACATCCCTGAGAGAAAGGTACAACAAACTTGCAGAATCATTATGGCTTGAGTCATTAAGATATGAAGAATGTAAGTGCAGGCATACCAGATGCCCGATAGAAGAGTAACATTCCCCATTCATGTGCATGAACTGTTGCTTTTGTAGTGTGATATTATGCATTCAGTAGTGGGGACTGGCAACACACAGAACTTTCAAAATCCATAGAATGTGACATTAACAGAATATCACTATGCCGAGAGCTCATCAAATCTCGCCTGATCTGTTAGTCCTCCGGAAACAGCTAAAGGTTGTAAATTTTGCTCCCTAAAGTGTTGCTCTTGCGTCCCTGTGCCTCATGTATTGTGCTGCTGTTGGTCTGTTGGTCTAATGTGCTGTTAATCATGTACAATGTAAATGTTTCTCTCACTCACTCTTAATTTCCTGACATCCTCTCCATGTTTGTTTTGTTTGTTTGTTTGACAGTGAGCTGTTTTCAGAAGTCATTCCATCTGGCACGCACCATGGGGGCACCGGCCCCCAACCTCTCACTCCCACCGAGCCGCTCTCTTACTGCACGCAGTCGGCCGCGGAAGCATTAGCACTGCTCTTTAGCGCTAGCCGCGGCTGGCCTTAGTGCTGTCTGTGTGCAGGTGTGCCATACTGCTGTCTCAGCTCCTCTTTCTCCGCCCGCTGTGGTGGCTAACTGACTGTTTGTCGTCCCCTGTTCAGGAGAGAAGGCTGCCTCCCCCAGTGCCAAAGAAACCCCCGAAAGGTCACCCTCCACTGGCCAGAGACCGCTCGCTGGAGAGCACCGAGAAGCAGCGTCAAGAGGCACGCAAGCGTTTGATGGCGGCCAAGCGAGCTGCTTCGGTGCGGCAGAACTCAGCCACAGAGAGCGCAGACAGCATCGAGATCTATATACCTGAGGCCCAGACCAGACTATGAGACTGCCAAACACAAATACACACTCACACACAAACGCTCAAGTGAGCAGAGCACATCACACAGATATGTGTTTGCCTAATGCTAAGATCACTGTATATTAGGAGCAACTACACCAGCACCATGAAAGCACAGTAGTAGTAGTAGTAGTAGTAGTAATAGTAGTAATTTGACTTTTCATTAAAAGAGAAAAAGACTTCCAACGTAGACATACATCATATTTCCATGACCCCAAGCCATAACTAGATCAATCACAGGACACACCATTTGGAGCCCAGTTAATTTATATATTTTTATTTTATTTTATTTTTATTTTTTTGCATGTGTGATTACATGTAGTTTGTCTGTAAACAGCACACTCCACGAATATGGATACTTTTGTATACTTTTGTGTACCATGAGTTTTTTTTTTTTTTTTAAGCATTAGAGACACAAATCCCATGTTTTTGTTGTGAGAACTATTAGACATATTAGATAAACTATTATCTAAAATATCTTGACTGTATCCAACAGTTAAAATTGTAACAGTGTCATAATTGTGACAATCTATTGAACTTGTATTCTATTTAATTAGTTTTTTTTAAACAGTGTTTAGTTACTAGTATTAATGACCAAAAATGCAATATTCACCTGGATTCCACATTTTGCATGCAACCATGTTACTGCATTTTTGCTGTTACAAAAAAAAAAAAAAAAAAAAAAAAATATTACATTGCTTACATTTGTTATACCCAAGAAGCAACATTATTTGGACCATTTCTACCACATTGCGGAAAGACAAGTAAATAATATAATTTATTATTATTATTTTATTTTTTTCAATTATAAAATGTATACAAATTGTATGTTGGCTGCATTTATAAAGATCAGCATGATCAGAAACAATATCAAATATCTTTAATTTTTGGAAACTAAAATTTACCAATAAAGTGAATAGATTGATAGCTTAGTTAAGGCTAAATTTGCAACCCTGTTATCAATTCTTATTGCTGATTTATAATTTTATTGTTATTATTATTTTTTTTTTTATTTGTAATATTTTTATTTTGTCTATTTGATTTTGATGTTTATTTAAGGTTTATTGCTAGAAAATTACGAAACCACAAAAAACAGGGTTTTAAAATGCATTGAGACATTATTTCGACACCCAAAGTTTGTTAACAGGGTTGCAAAAAAAAGTAATAATAATAATGGAAAAAAAATACTCATATAATATTACAGTTAACCTCCTGAGCTTGACGATCAGCATTTTCTGAGGGTGATGCACCCCTTTCATTGACCATTTGCTGAAGAAAATAATTTTTTTTTTTGAGTCGCAGTTTCTATTTTGTAGCCTATTCGTGGAAAGTGCCATACAAACGTTTTGTACATACAGTACTTACCTCTTTAAGAGTGATCAGCTGACCTTAATTCACCATGTAGATAAACGTGGGCATATACACATAAACTTTTAACATTTATCAGTCCTACACTGACATATAACAAATGAACATATTCACTCTTATCGGAATGGACTGTGTGTTTGTAAAATAATCGATCTCATACCTTTTACCTTAAGGGTTGAAGGAATGCTATAGCAGGTTTAATGTTTTGCTTCACCACAGTCTTTCCCGTCTGCCTCTCTTTCACACGCTGTCTTAAACTAACGATCTGAAAAAATGTGATCATAGTGAATTATGTTCCTAGCCATGTGAAGTAGGTACTCTTCAGAAGTAAACCCTCTCTCTCTCAGTCCCTCTTACCAGTTGCCATATAAGTATCCTGTTTGCAGCATTGTCAGTCTGTCTTTTAGCATTTCTGTTTTCTTCAGCAGAGCATTAAATGCTTGCTATGTTTTTTTTCTTTTATCTCTGCTTCCTCTCTTTCTCTCCTTTTTATTAAATTGGAAAATATGACCGCTAAAAGCAATACTCAGAATTCTAACAACGTTACACTACATTACTTTAATGTAAAGATTCTATATAAAAACAATGATTTAGTGCTAATGAAAAATGCCTTCACTATTTTGTAGCCATTTCGGTTTCTTTTCATTCTGATGCTTGCGATTGTGAATGCTTATCAATGGCCGCTCTTGAAGAATTATTATTTTGCAACCATTTCAGTCATATATGGGACATTTAGGCACATTATATTATTTAGTGTGTAATATACAAATAAACATACTAGTCATTTTTCTAATATGGATTTGGGGCCTTCTGTGGATTTTATGTAGACAAGTAGTAGTAATTCAGTGAGATAACTGCAAAACAATTACACTAGAAGGGGAGTTCTAATGAAATGCAAGCTTTTCATCATTATTCAAAAGATCATGTCTTTCCAGTAGCAATTTCGGTGACTTAATTTAATGTGTGTTTTAATACTGTGTTTGGGCACAGGGGTAAGTTTTTTGTAAGCTTTGTGCTCAAAGGGGTTGTGACTCTGAGAGGACCATGTGACTCTGCCTGATCAGTCATGTCAGGTGAGCTAAACTAGCATTAAACTCTCAGGAAAAGACAAAGAAAGACAGGAAAAGTGAGTGCAGCAAAATCAGGGTCTCCCAGTGGTGATGTTCTATGCCTGTATTTGCGAGCGTGTTCACATGTTAAGTGCACACAGGTGTGTGTTCTACAGAATGTATGTATCTTTATGGTGAATAGGTATGTGTGGTTTGTGTGTGTGAGCCTGTGTGCACGTATGTGTGGGTCTATAAAAGTGCTTCCTAATTTCAATGGTTAACACAATCTTTGAATCTTTCTGTTGGATGAAGTCAAGTAGCCTCATGAACTTGTCTACTGTATCAAAGCCCCTTGTTCTTATTTTAGTCTATATTGTTTGTACAATAAAACAATATTGAGGATGTTCTTGTAAGCATGCAGACACAATATGAGTACTATAGATATCTAATTTCTACTATTTATTTATGTACTTATTTGTTTGTCTATCTATTTAGGATTTATTTTATACGGTTTTGATTCAGTTTAGTGATCTGTCATGCCACCCTCATATTGTGAATATGTTGTACTGTATGTATAAACATTATATGTGCATACATACGATGAACAAAGAATAAATTATGTAAACTTTTTGTCTATAGATGTATTACAACATGTATGTAAACAATTTATTGACAAATGATAAGAGTCACAGAGGGGCCAGTTATGCACAGGTGAACTGCACTGACTACTTTCTTATTTAAGAGATGTAAGAAAGACAAGGTGACAATCAGATTGAGCTTTTTTGCCACATTTTCTCACGTACATAAGGCATTTTTTGGGTGATAGGAGAAACAAGTGCACACAGAACATTACAGTGAGACACAGAATATAAAACAAGGTAAGAGTATAAATAGACATACAAATAATAGGACATATAGAATGGCGTATGTGCAAGGTGAATTCACATATGTACATTTTGTGCATATATACATATATTTAAATTATAGCACTATGGGGGAGTCCTGAGGCAGTTTAATTGTTCATTTGGAAAATGGCCTGAGGGTAAAAACTGTTCTTGTGCCTGGATGGCCTGGTGCTCAGAGCTCTGTAGAGCCAGCCAGAGGGCAACAGTTCAAAGAGGGAACGGGCAGGGTGTGTGGGGTCCACAGTGATTCTATCTGCACATTTCCTCACTCTGGATACGTACAGGTCTTGGCAGGTGGGCAGGGGGGCACCAATTATCCTCTCAGCAGTTCTGACTGTCTGTTGTAGTTTCCTTCTGTCTGATTTGGTGGCTGAACCAAACCAGACAGTTATAGATGTACACAGGACAGACTCAGTGATGGCTGAGTAGAACTGTGTCAGCAGCTCCTGTGACAGGTTAAACTTCCTCAGCTGGCAAAGGAAGTACAACTTCTGCTGAGCCTTCTTCACAATGGAGTCTATGTGGAGTCTCAATTCAGGTCCTGAGAGATGGCAGAGCCCAGGATTTCTCCTGAAGTCCACTATCATCACTGTTTTGAGCATGTTCAACTCAAGGTTGTTGTGACCCTACCAGACAGCCAGCTGTTCAACCTCCCGTCTATATGCAGACTCGTCACCGTCGCGGATGAGGATAACAAACATGAGATAAAAAATATCCTTTATTTAATTATTTTTGTTAATTCAGTCGATGATTTCACAGGCAGCGATTTGCATTCAGATGGTTTTACAAAGCACTGTCATGTCTAATGATCTAAAACTACTTAAAGTGAGCTTAAAAAATAACTAAGCAAATATTTAGAATCTACAATATTTATTTCTCCCTAGAAATGTAGTCATAAGTTTGGAAATAAAAAAAATTGAAAAACCATACATTTAAAAATTAATTAGTACTTTCACCTGCTCCATCAGACGCCATGTCTATTCTTTCAACCAACCAGCAAACTGCACATGCACGAATTCAGGATGTCAAAGGCATTTTTTTTTTTTTTTTTAAATGTAGATGTTTTTACAGTAACAGATGGTAAAACATATGTGAGGGGCTCTTAAAAAAGGTGAAATGGACTTATATTTGCCCATTATCCATTGAAGCGTGAACAGTCGCGTGACACCTGGTGTGTGCGGAACTGAGCACCCATGAACAATGATGGCCTTCAGATCGTGTATTTCTGGGTCATGCGCCAGCCGAGCATCGCCGTATCGTTCTCCAGGTAGCCTATATTAGAACTCCTCATCAGTATTCATGAAATAGTAGGCAAAAGATACCCGGATGACATACTGCATCAGATTCTGAAGTGTGCATTATAAAGCCGGTACAAGGATGTGGGTGGGGTTTGTATATAGATCTATTTTAATTGTAAATTCTGGCCAATTATTATTCACAGACTGCAGAGTATCGTTTTAAAGGCGATTTTTGTTTAAACCAACACTTTTATTATGAAAGTGGCTCTTTATAAAATAGGCTATAATAGCGACCTAGTTTACAATTGCTTTGCTATAATTAAAATGGGTTAATATTGTAGTTTGTGTGCTTTTTGTCTGCGTTGTTTCCTATAGATTATGAAAACAAACTGAAACATAAGCTGCAAAGGACTTCAGTAATATGGTTTTGGGCATGTGCTATACGCCAGTAGCGCCAACTTTGATTTTTGACGGGAATTAAAACAAGGCTGTGAGGGATAGACGTCACTTCAATGACATGCACTGTATAAAGTCATAAAAAAGCTCCTATATAATTTCTTATTTATCACACATTTGAACATATACAGTGAAATTCTTTTTTTTTTTTTTTTTTTTCTTTCACGTATCCCAGCTAAGCTGGGGTCAGAGTGCAGAGTGTACGGCTTCCCAGGAGCAGATAGGGTCAAGGGCCCAACAGTGGCATCTTGGCAGTGCTGGGGCTTGAACCCCCAACCTTAACTGAACCCAGAGCCTTAACTGCTGAGCCACCACTGCCTGGTTGAGCCACTACTGCCCAATGGTGGGCATATAATTTTGCACAACATATTGTCTGGAGTTTTTTGTCAAATGAAATGTCTTGGAAATAACTTTTTTCAATGTTTCGTCAACAGAACGATCCCAAAACACTCAAAACAACTACCCTCTGAAGACAGTCGTTGTCATTCACGTCAAAGACGGCGCTGCTGTAAGGTCTAAAGATACACAATTCCATAAGATTATTTGTTTTCATATACAGCATTTCATAATAATAATAATAATAATAATAATAATAATAATAATAATAATAATAATAATAATAATAATAATTAATAATGCTCATTAGAGTAGCCTGCAGTCATAATTACTTTATGTCAGATGAATTATTTGACCACCAGAGGGACTAATGGGTTACATTTTCTGCGGCCGTTGGACGACCCAATTAGCGAATTGGTTTTAATTTTTGCGCTTCGATCCCCCCAGCCCGTTGTAATTTACTTGTATCCCGTGCCCTGACATTGTGTTTATTTTTGTTTTTTCTGTTGTTTCCAGAAATTGTAATTTATGTAGGATATTGATGTAAAGATGACATAATACGAATGAATCAATGGTAAAAGCCACAGAGGATCTAGCAACACAGCACTATGGTTGTTGCTATGATGCACTTTACACCACCTTGCAAATGATCACGTTCTTTAATTCGGTAGGCCTATTCTACATATGCTTACGTTGTGTGAGACACCAAGGTATATAAACATGCTTTTATTTCAATTTAAAAGAAAGAAATAAACAAAATGTAGGGCCCTGTTTTCCAAATGCACAGTAAGGCTAAGCAGATTGTAAGTCATTTTGTGCGAATTTCCCCAAAACATCCTCACTAAGTAGAAGTCTACTTGAAAATTGCTGTAGATGTAGGACGATTCATTGCTGTAAGCAGGCAGACTCATGCAGTCACTAACAAGACAACAGCAGTATTACACCTTAAAGGAATAGTTCACCCAAAAATGAAATTTTGCTGATAATTTACTCACCCTCAGGCCATCCAAGATGTATCTGAGTTTCTTTCTTCATCAAAACAGAATTTAAGTTTCAGGCCTCCTCCTTTAAACAATACAAGTGAATGTACTCCATTTTTTGATGGTCCAAAATACACATTTAGGGTGCATCAAAATAATCCACACGACTCCAGTCGACAAATAAAGTTCTTGTGAACCCAAACTCTTGATTATTTTTTAGAAACAAAACAATACTTATATACTTTTTAACTACAAATGTTCGCTTCAGTACATCTCTGTGACATGCGCTTATGAGAGGGATGACCTAAGTTGGTAAGGTCACGCGTCACGTGGAGGAGTCAGGAAGCATGTCATTTAACTATCTAAAGTTACGATGCTGTGTAGTAGGGCCTAGTCTGAAATGCTTTATGCAGTGAACAATGTGACTTCAGGCTTACTGTTAGTGCTGCCAAATGTATTAGAGTGCACAGCAGAGAGGTGCAGCTTCATTTGGGATATTCACCAATTGGGACATTCACCAAATGAAGCAGTGGCCTGTTCTTTGCTTCCCCAAATCTTGTGCAGTGATAACGGTGACAGTAATTCTGCACAATAACATTACAGTGTATGTCATCAAGTGTGTTGTGTTTTTGGTTGTCATAGAGGAAGGTGGCATAGGGAGATCTGGTTTTCACTCATGCCATGATTTATAATACATAAAAGTATATCCTGATATAGACTTTATTCAAAGTAGCGCCATCTTTGATTTTTGACGTGAATGAAAACGAGGCATGATTGGGTCGAAAATGTAATGTTACAATGAAAATTACAAGTAATTGTAATGTTACAAGTATTTTGGAAAAGTTATAATGAAATTAAAATTTAATTACATGAAGGTTACATTTCAGTAGTCTACTTGGTAAACAGAAAGAGACTTAAGTTGCATGAACATTTTTGGGAAATCATTTAAAATAAGTTCTAATAATTTAATTAAAAATGTTACAAAACACTATAAATCGAGATTTGTTGTAGTACAATCTGACATTATATTTATTGTTTTAAAGGGATAGTTTACTCAAAAATGAAAATTCACTTATTTACTCACCCTCATGCCATCCCAAATTTGTATGACTTTCTTTCTATTGCCAAACAAAAACAAAGATTTCTGAGGAATATCTCATCGCTGTTGGTCCTCACAATGCAAGTGAATAGTGATGAAGTGAAGAACATAATGGCAAATGGACATAAAGGAAGCATAATAAAAGCATGAGCAAAGTAAATCAATGCCTTCAGAAACAATATGATAGGTATGGGTAAGAAACAGATCAAAATGTAAGTCCTTTTTTACTATAAATCTCCACCTTTGACCAGACCCAACCAGTAGCTGGCTGAATGTGAAAGTGAAAGTCACTTCCACATCAAAATGTTGAAGTGAACATGAAAGTGTAGATTATAATGATAATGATCTGTTTCTCACCCACAACTATCATATCGCTTCAGAAGACATGGATTTATCCACTGGAGTCATATGGATTACTTTTATGCTGACTTTATGTCCTTTTTGGACCTTCTGAGATTTGGTCACTATTCATTTGCATTGTAAGGGCCAACAGAGCTGAGATATTCTTCTAAATATCTTCATTTGTGTTCTGCAGAAGATAGAAAGTCATATGCATCTGGGGTGGCATGAAGGTGAGTAAATGATGAGAGAATTTTCATTTTTGGGTGAATTATTCCTTTAATTCAACAACTCCCTTCAACAACTGTTGTATTTATTGAAGAACATACAGTTCTTCAAACTTATGGAATCACAAAATTAACTTCTATTGTCTATTGACACTCCAAATATCTGTTAATATAAAAGTTTGAAAACAAGCACCTTTGTCATCATTACAGCAGAATTACCATGAGGAAATACAGTATTTTAGTCTACATGGGGGTGGGGCCTTATATATTTATTTAAAAATGGGAGGCCTTGGAGTCAAATAGGTTTAGAACAACTTTACTAATTAACTTTGCCAGTTATCACTTTCCCCAATTAGGACTTTCATTTCAGCATAATATGAAGATGTTATAAACTAAGAAACATTCCGACTCAAATTCTTCTTCTTTTATTTTTTTTATTTATTTTGTATTTATTATTTTTTAAGTTTAGTTTAGCAACTTGATATTTTGAATCTTGTCGGTTTTATTGTGATTCTTAAAACAATCCCTGACAGAAGTTCATATTGAAGGGAGATAGGAATAGTGGGCTACTCATTCATGGCTATGACCATATAAGGGCGACCGACGAGGAAGAACCTTCACCCCCCCAACGTTCCCCTTTCCAAAAGGTTTTATTTGCTGGACTGAGGAAAACACCTCACTAATCTGAAACAGCCTGCGGGCAGCCATATTCTCAGATTAACGCAGGAAAAATCAATTAGTCTAGGATGTAAATCAATAATCTTCTTAATCTCCGGGAGGATAAACGTAATTATAATCATAACACTTTTTATAGGCGCTGTTTACGCATTTGAGAGGATTATTACAGAATCGCAGGACTTTATCGCTCACTGTCGCTACATTCCCTATTGTTCCAGATTAATGAAACCGATGCTGTTAATCAGGATCAAATATGAGTCGTGATTTAATGGGTTTAATTGAAGTTAACTAAATATTTGAGTAGCCACAATTCTGTTATTCGATTAAGAAGAATTTATACAGTGGATACCACTGAGACGCCGAATCTGACGCATGTATTATTTTGTATTTATTTTATTTCCTGCTGATATTAGAAGAATATCTTGCTGATATTGCAAGGATAAACCAGTGCCTTTCTTAGACGTTACGGAACAATATATCCCCGATGAAACGTGTTGGTGTGACATTTAAGAAAGAGCACTTTATTTGTTCATTGTTCTGAATGAAGGAATCTCTCTCCACGCACCACGACTGCCGTTCTAATTTGTCTGGCAAGCTGGAGTACGAGCGCTCAGTGCGCTGTTGCTGCTCCTGTTGCTCTGGCACATGTGGCTGGATTCCCAGGCATCCCCAGTGTTCTGCAGCTTGCGCTTCTTACCATCTATGACCCTTCAAAGAGGCCGTGAAAACGCAAGGCTTCTGTATTCAATGGTTGTCTACCAGTCAGCCTTTTTGAATACCAGGTCAATAAATGTAAAGTGTACGAAGAATGAAAGCCACTTGACAGGCGCATCGACAAAGTGTGAGGCCTTTTATCGTTTTACATTATCCAACCCCCCCAACACACACTAGGACTAATACCACTCACATTATGTGGCTAATGTTTCAACAACTGTTGGCTATCTGTTATTGAATTCTGGGGGGAAATAAAACAAAACAAAAAAAACAAAAAAAAATGTGTTATTTTTTTTAGAACCTATAGATTACCTTTGCACCGTCAAAACCCTATTACTTTGTTAATCCAACCAATTATTGTCATTGATTGATCATTTAATCCGCCCTTTTATCTAATCCTTCCTCTAATCCTGTTTGACACTGGAGATTACACAGATTGTCCGTAATTCTCCACTAAGGAATTACAATTTCAATTCTTTGACGTTTTTCCTCTCATTAATCCACGTTTTCTAAAACAACTCGAACATATTATTATTATTATTATTATTATTATTATTATTATAATGTCTGTTCAGAAAATCCATGTGTTGCTATTCCCATGCAAGCCCAAGGTCTGCAGCAGCCACGGCCGCTGAGATATGTGACATTTGTTAATTGATAGCGCAAAGGTGACCGTCACGGTCCAGTCTGTGCTTAATTGTTGAATGACTGGCTTTGCCGAACAACCGGTGGGCGCTCAGGTGCCACTTCTGTCGCACCACAGTGGACTACAGGTGCACCATTCGAATCCTGAGCGTTTATATGCAGTTTATGCACTTAAATGTAAGTGTCGTTAAGTGACTTGTGTGAGTTAACATACAATCATAAAACATGAGACAATATGATCTTGAACTGGGCTAAATGTTTGAATAAGTAAGAGCATAAATTCTGAAGAGTTTGCACTTCGTCGTTTTTTAAACTTTCCCCATCCTCCATTACAAAGTTGATTAACAACATTTTTGTATTATTGCATTTATCAACACATTTCTTTTTTTATATTATAAATTCGTGTTTTAGCATACAAGCTGCACGGCTGCTCTGTTCATTCACTGCCGGCAGTGGGTCTTTGAGAGCAGAGAGCGCGCAAGTGGTGTGATTCCCACGGATTGTCCCTCGCGTTGCAGCTTGTAGCGGGGTGTGCAACAACCATACACTCACCAGACCTTTTTTTTCCCCTTTTACCAACAAAGTGACCCCCTCCATCTTTATTTGAATAGTAGAGAATAAGGGTTGTTTATTGGCTCCAACCAGTTAGCATCTCAGGTACCAGCATAATTTGTTGTGAGGTGTCTTACAAACCTCCTCATTGGCGACTACTGTGAGACACACTCTTTTAATGCCACCAGCCCCCTAATAAAACCATACCCGCTGTCGTTTCTCCGCTGGTTATATTAATTCTTGTTTGTTATTCAGTGACTTCTATAATGATGTCTCCTGTTAAAAAAACAAACAAACAAACATAAGCACTTCATTTATTTTGTTATTATATAGGCCTATGCCAAAAACTCCCTCGTTTCTAAAAATCTATGGAATCTATCGGTCAAATTAGTGCCGCTCCCCAAACTCTCATCATTGTGTTTGATCCTTTATTTAAATTCAATTTATAAAATTAGTTTGTAAAAAAGACAATTAACGCTATTTTACTATGAAAATGAACGTTATTTACAAGACAACAAATTCATGTTTTTTTCTTTTTTTATATTTTTCTTTTTTTTATTAATATATAAATAGTGGTTGATATATCATCGTTTTTTTTTTTTTTTTTTTTTTTTTCATTTTCATGAAATGAATCTGCTCAAACATGAGAAAATGCACAAACTCTTTCCATGGGATATTAGTTATGGACACAATATTCACAGTTCTAGGAATTTTCACTAAAACACTGCTCTTTGATGGGCTTACTTTCACATGTTAAATATCACGGCAGCACAATGCAATAAATAATAAGATATCTCGGTTAAACGATAAATAGCCTAACTTTTTACAAAACGGAGAGACAATCGTTTCATTTGTCATTCTGCAAATGCATCATGTACATTTCAACAAGGATCATTTTTATGTTTGTTTTTCCTTTTAATATGTTTCTTTCTGCCTGTACAAGAACACGTATTGTCACCGATAAGTCGTTCAGGGTGACTATGGGTTGTTCTTTTTGAAAGCTAAAGACGCCCCCGCTTTCTGCAGCTCTCGCCTTATTCTTGTGATTGTTTCTTGAGCAGGCGAGTGTCCACTGCTTCGTGCGGCCAGGCATCCTAAAACCCGTGATTGATGAGAGACCTATTCTTTACCCTTTCTGCCTCTTAAATGACAGCTCCTAGTCCTTTCACTGGCATCACTCACACACAAATGTTTGTGCTGTTGTATTGTATGGACCTCGTGGACAACCAATGGGGCTTTAACATAGCTGCATGACTTGATAATTAAGAGCCCGATGGAAGGGGCTTCGCCGCACGCGAATGGTGAGCGCTTGAATGGAAGACGTGGTTACCTGCTTGAAGAGGAGCCTCAAGGTGACAGGGTCAACAGTACATACCTCCCTGACCTCTTAATTACATGTGATAACTGTGTGCACTTTAACCATTGGCTGTTAATGGTAGAAAGGCAAACGGGTAGACAAAACCAACATTTGAGTCTCAACTATTAAGACTGAGTGTGCACACCATGTCCCTTAGCCATGCTATTACTGATCTGTCTGTCTGTCTGTCTGTCTGTCCCAATTCACATCAGATCTGGAAAACTGGTAGAAAAGTTACATGCAACCCGCATATGTTTATACCGGCATTGGTTATTTTAAAGAAGTACATTTGAAATAGTCCTGCAGGGAAGTTCTATAGGCCTTATTATTTGGTGCTCTCATATATTATTTCTGTATTGGCTCTAAAACGTTTCGTTCTCCAAAATTACATTGCCTACATCTTTCTTTTAAGTCGATAATATAGTGTTAAACAATACAAAACAATTGAAAACAGGCCTACAATTGCCTACGTTTTTTAAGGCCATGTTTAACTTCTGATCTCAAATTGAGGTTTGACTAAGGCATAAATGGATGGAAAGAGGATTTTTATGATATAGTTGTCAATATAGTCCGTGAAAAGGACCCCCAATCGCTTTGTCGACAATTTAGGACCATGTCTGTGTTTTGGGCTCAGGGGGCGTGTACTGGGGGTGGCCTGCAAAGATGCCTTACCCTAAGGTGAGCTGCCTCATCTGCAGGCGCTGTGGATGCTTTGCGCTGATTGGTTGGCTCTTACGGTCAATGGCACGCGACTATGGATGTAGTTATAAGAATCCTCGCGTGCCGCCTTTCAAACTGAACCAACTCTTGAGCATCAAGAGGAAAGATCGAAGAGTCGGCGATTGTTGTTACTGGGCAACACCAACACAGCACAAAAATGGACACTGTGTTGGATCCATTCACAGGCTTAGATTCCTTCTCCTCCCCTTATTTTGACGACGATGACTTCTTCACGGATCAGTCGTCGAGGGACCACTTGGACACAGACGAGTTTTTGGACGAGGATGTCGATTTTCTCACAAATCAAATCCAAGAATATTATAAGGACAGTCGGATATCACAGCACGGAGATTATTGTGATGTTGGCAACTTCTCTTTTTCTTCCTCGTCTTCGACTTTCTCATACGGATGCGCTGACAGCACCTCGGAGCTGTCCCCTCACAGAGGAGACGGTCCCTCTCTAAAGAGGCGAAGGCGCATGAGATCCGAAGGAGAGATGCAACAGTTGCGTCAAGCTGCCAACGTCCGGGAGCGACGGAGGATGCAGTCCATTAACGATGCTTTCGAGGGACTTAGATCTCACATCCCTACTTTACCATACGAGAAAAGACTCTCAAAAGTTGACACTTTACGACTAGCAATCGGCTATATAAATTTCCTTGCAGAACTTGTGCAGTCCGACATGCCGATCCGGAACCCAAATAGTGACTCTTTAAACCAACCCAAAAAAGTCATCATTTGCCACAGAGGAACGAGTATGTATAATTATCATTATGATTATATTCTTTCTTTTATTATTATTATTACTATTATTATTATTATTATTATTATTATTATTAAAACAACTGTTCTTTCCTAGGATCCCCATCTCCAAATGATCCTGACTACGGGTTGCCTCCTCTCGCGGGCCACTCTCTTTCATGGACTGATGAGAAGCAGCTGAAAGATCAGAACATCATTAGAACAGCGAAAGTATGGACACCAGAGGACCCAAGAAAGTTGCACTTGAAGTCATCTATAAACAACATTGAGAATGAGCCCCCCTTTAATTTCATTTCCTAAGGCAGTGTAAGACGTTATTGTATCTACTGTATACAATGTTGTGTACAACTGAATTGTATGGATATATCCATGTTTTGTTTTTTGTAATATATTATTATTGTGACTGTATTGATCTGTATTTCAGCTCTTCAGTCTGAAATGAACATAAGGCCACTGGCAATCATTTTGTGTCGTACATATTTAATTGTTTTAATTGTGCTGTAATATATATTTGTTCTAATTTAATACGGATTGTGTGCAAAACAAAACATATTTTTATACGAACGAAACACGTAAAATCGTCTATATTTATACTGATGTCACAATAAATCTGTCTATCTTATTTTCATGTGTTTGCATCTTTGATTTTTATGAAAAAATGATACATTATCCAATTCCTAACACCAAAATGCACCCCCAAAATCTCAAGCTTGACATCAATTAATCGAAAGCTCTATGTCCTGTTTGGTTACAGGCTGGTTGTTCTAATTATTCATTTTGTGTTGGGCGTGGTTAAAAAGTCTGATTCAAAATTGAATTAATTTAGGCAATCAGACATCTTGTGGTGGGCCTACACAATACAATTCTAACATTGGGCGTACACTATGATAGCGTAAATATGACTTGCATCTTGTTGACAGGGCATTCTTTCTTTCATGACAATGAGGGGACCAGAGTCAAATCGTGCGATTAACTGAAACTAAAACCCAATTTTTCGAATAAACAGTCTTATGTGAGGTGTGAAGCCTTTGATATAGTGAACAACAGCTGACATGGCACAATTTATCATTACGGAAATCTGACGGACCCACGCTGTGACTGTGACAGTTTGAGTGAGAAACAAAAATAAATAAATAAATAAATAAATAAAAATAAGAGGAACGAGAAGAGGCATGACGTTTCCTTGTGCCTTGGGCAGTTGGCCTGGGTACACTGCAGGTGCTTCAAGGCAAAATTTTCCCGTGGTATCCACTTGTGTTCTGTGTAACCATTTGTCTCTACGTCAGCTCTCGCAGTTATTAAGAGGTAGCCCAAACACATGTCCATGTCCACATGTTCAATGTAAACTCGCGAAGAGCGCTTGGAAGCCAATATTACGGATGGACTGGATCAAAGGTATTTATTTAATACTATAATTATTTAATGATTCAGTTGAATGTATAATGTAAGGTTTGTTCTTGATTGTAGTGCAGGCTGTAGCCTATCCCATTATTAATACACTGTCACAGTGTGTACAATCAAACGAATAGGGGAGGCAATGGTTAACAAAGTAATAATAATAATAGTAATAATGATGATAATAATAACGTTTAATGAATTTATTTACTACCCTAATTTGTTAGTTGTTACCGTCGTATGTTTATAATGTGGGGGTATCTATTTAATATTATAGCGTCAGCAACATTTTGCAAACTCCATTGTAAACTTTCCTAATGAATTAAATAAAATTTTAACTGATCGACATAATCCAACCTTTCCACGTATTAGCGCCTCATTAAACGCGTAGATTTCTGCTTTCTAGAGCGCAGGACTAAAACCATGTAATCCCATTATACTCATTAGAAAGTCAAATGTTAGCAAGTCAGACTTAACTAAGATAAAGGACCCTAAACGTCTTCTGGCGATTTCATCTAGTCTATTTACCCGTGGTAACATTTCAATTTGATTAGGGGAGGAGGACAGACAAAAATGCTGCTATCATTGTATTTTGGCAACTCATGCTACTGAAAGAGAGTTTTTTCAAAGCAGGCAGGCACAGTACAAAACCCTTAAAGCATCTTTTGGAAGTGCGCCGATGGAGCGGAAGAAAAAGGCTGATGCACTGAATCTTTTGAGGTTTTTATTTTGTCACTTTGGGGTTTTAGCTTGGCAAAGCTTAAATGCAGCCTTTTCTTTCTTGTAAGGTTTATACCCATTAGCCTGTTATGTGTTGCAAAAACCCATCGACCCTTTTGCAAAGTCAAGATGTGGTAACCCTGTCCACAGCAGTGGATGGATAGCTAGCTAATGGTATTTTATGGAGTTTTGTAGTCATATTTTAGTGCAGGGCGATCTCGTGTAGACTATGCACAGTTTGAGATGCGGAGATTACATAGTTCAGCAGTTACTTTAGTAGTCTTAATCAAATCAAATAAATAAATCAATGAGTGAATGAATCAACCAACAACCGGAATTATCCAGTTAAATAAAAATGTGATTTTCATTCTTTTCCTGTGTGCGTCAAAGCAGAACGCATTATTTTGCGCAGTGAGTGGTAAATATTAAGGTGTAGGAAAAGATCTTGTAAGTCTGTCGTCGCCACCATCATCATCATTTTCGAGCTCCATCTGTAGTCCACACCTAATTATCAAGAAAAGTGAAATGATTACGCTTGGTTTATAACTATCAATGTCATCTTTTAATATCCTGCAATCCGCACTAAGCCTATGAGTTACTGGGAACAACGCCTATCAAGATTCTCATAAGCTTTAAATCTGCTCATATTGGGATTATGGCTTTAAAAAAAAT